>NC_087384.1:7075355-7091591 GCF_963675165.1 Halichondria panicea | reverse complement strand
CCGTAGCAAAACTTGTTCACCGAGTGTTACTACTCTACTTAGTAGTTAGCTCTGCACTAGAACGCTAGCTATTGGTAGCTGCAAGAGTGAGCAGAGAGCTGCAAGGCTCTGCTGACTTGCAGCCATTAATTTTAGACTTGAACTTTTGGCATCGATCGTTTTTAACAACAATCATGGTCGATCATTACCCACTATTCGGTTGATTGCATGCAAAAAAATTCATCATAATCAATGTGTGTATAATAAAAGCTAGCTATTAGTAGTTTTATGTTATGTAGCTTTGGCACCTCCACCGAGGCATCAGCACCTGCGGTGCTTTCATCAAAATATAAATGTAAGCTGTAAAACTGTTTTGCAAAATCTCACCTTTGGCCGAATGAATGGCTCCCTTCGGGAGGAAATGTCTGCATAAACTACCTACTACACTAAGAATAGTCTTATTGAGCCTGGAATTTCCGAACGCCCACTAATTATTACTTCCGGTATATTGGAGCACGAAGTGTAGTGTATTTGCCTCATCCCAAACATGCTGTGAATGCTCCTTGTATATAATAATGTGTATATTCACTCTAATACAGAACAACGTGACAGCTCTCCTCATAGCCAGTTACAGTGGACATGATGAGGTGGTGAGGGTCCTCTTAGCAGCCAAGGCTACAGTCAACGCTCAAACCAAGGTCAGTTACAGTAATTGATTTCAGTGCCAATGAATACTTCTGAGTGACGCACCTTTTAGAACCCAAAACATTCGGACCAATGCGTTTAAAATAGTCATGGTGGCGCTTATATGGTTTGTTTCTCATGCAGCTAAGATGCGCGTATTAGCGTAGGCCAATAACTTAAGGATTGCCTTGGCTAATAAGCGCCACATGTAATTCAGATTTTCACCTCAAAAATGGCTTTGAGTCCGACTGGCACTGTAAGTATACGGTGTGTGTTTTGTTTACACTGGCCAACACTAGTTGTATAACCATAGATTGAAAAGGTATAAAGGATTTGAAACGACCGCTTCTATGTGTAGACGCAGTGTTAGAATTGACTGTATGGTCAAATGTCATTTGTGCCTGGTCATACTGAGCGGAAACATGCTGGAATGCATGGTCATTCTAATTAAACGTCCGGTCAATGACTGATGGCAGTGAGTAATTTCTAACACTGTAAACGGTTGAAACACTCCGCGGTTATGATTTAGCGATCACGCAGTTAGCTCTGCAGTAGACGCTAGCTATTGGCAGCTGCAACCTTGCACTGTTTCGTGGTTTACCGTGCATGAGGCTAGCCACTATCCACTAGCAATCACTTAGAGAAGTAAGTTTACATCACTGACAAGCTCTAAGTCCTTTGTCTTTACTCTTGAATTAATTACTCCATGTCAACTTTTCTCTCTCCCTGCTGTGAAGCCAAAACAGTGAAGGACATTGGTTATTATGTATTTAATGCTATATAGAATGGTCATGCTATGGATAAGCTGTACTGTATATATAGTCCTTCAAACTGGCTTAGTACTTTTAGACACACCACGGGCCTTGACCTCCCACGACTTCATAGAAAGGGCTATTTCTTCTTGTGTAGCATTTTATAGTCGACCTTTTATAGCTAGATTCTATTTACTTTTTAGAATAATTAACATCAATTTCACAATTTCTATGTACAGCACATTGTGTGGCAGTCAAGACAGGTATTGAGGATGCTGACTATAAATACCGTATATGCTCGATCAGAGGCCGCTCTTGTATAAAGGCCGCACTCAAATAGTAGCCTCCCTTGCTAGCAAAATGAAACATTTAGTAGCCGCTCTCAAATAGTAGCCTCAGTGAACTTTGGCTCTAGCATTTCTGCACGTGGCAGCCAAAAAAAATTTATTACTAGCAGCTACTCAGGTATATTAAGGACTGGGACCTTCAATTATTGCTGAATCAGCTAAAACGCAGCCACGCCCACGATTTTTAATATGTTTTGTGTGTAAAAATTTTGTGCAGCTACTGATCTTTTTTAGTTCTAAAAACGGTGTTCTAAACCTTCCTTTTAGCTCTTAATTCTTAGTGTAGTAGGTAGTTCAAAGGCTTAAGCAGACATATCTGCTGGGAGAGAGCCACTTCTTTGGCCAAAGGTGAGATTTTGCACAAAACTTAGTCTTACAGCTGACAATAAGTGACATTTTTATTTTTATAGGCTAATAACTTACTCTAAATAGAACATGATGCTCTCTCCCAGCGGATATGTCTGCTTAAGCCTTTGAACTACCTACTACACTAAGAATTAAGAGCTAAAAGGAAGGTTTAGAACACCGTTTTTAGAACTAAAAAAGATAAGTAGCTGCACAAAATTTTTACACACAAAACATATTAAAAATCGTGGGCGTGGCTGCGTTTTAGCTGATTCAGCAATAATTGAAGGTCCCAGTCCTTAATATACCTGAGTAGCTACATGTACGTAGCTACAAGTAGCAGCTTGTTAGTGCTTCACAAAGACTTTCTCATGACAGAGTTCAAGTTTATGCAGCATGTGAAAACAACTTTTGAGGACAAACTAAATTATCTGGAGTGAACAGTGGCCTCTCTTGAATTGTAGCCTCCTCTTCCAGCAAAATGAAACATTTAGTATTCGCGGCTCCTGATTAAGCATATACGGTATAATCCTTTGTAGTTTTAGCCACACCCTATAACGCGGAGTGTTTACGTAAACATTTTTGTGTCTAATCCCTTCTACATGTATCTATATCTATGGTATAACATACTACTGCTTATGTACTACATGTACAGTTGGGTCAGTCTCCTCTCTGGGCAGCCAGTTGCAATGGTCACCTGAAGTGTGTAGAGCTTCTAATCAATGCTGGAGCCAATGTTGATATACAAGATGAGGTGAGTGTATCTAGCTGTACACAACTCTTAATTATTCATACCACTGTTTTCAAAGGCTTATGCAGACATTTCCTCTAGAGGGAGCGTTGTGTTCTATGTTAATTAAAATATAAATGTAAGCTGTAAGACTGTTTTGCAAAATCTCACCTTTGGCCGAATGAATGGCTCCCTCCGGGAAGAAATGTCTGCATAAACTGCCTACTACACTAAGAATAGTCCTATTCATTTAAGAGCCTGGAATTTCCAAATGCCCACTAATTATTACTTTCGGTATACTTGCAACGGTGCACGAAGTGTAGTGTATTTGCCTCATCCCAAACATGCTGTGAATGCTCCTTGTATATAATAATGTATATATTCACTCTAATACAGGACAACGTGACAGCTCTCCACGCAGCCAGTAGCAATGGACATGATGAGGTGGTGAGGGTCCTCTTAGCAGCCAAGGCTACAGTCAACACTCAGAGCAAGGTCAGTTACAGTAATTGATTTCAGTGCCAATGAATACTTCTGAGTGACGCACCTTTTAGAACCCAAAACATTCAGACCAATGCGTTTAAAATAGTCATGGCGGCGCTTATATGGTTTGTTTCTCATGCAGCTAAGATGCGCGTATTAGCGTAGGCCAATAACTTAAGGATTGCCTTGGCTAATAAGCGCCACATGTAATTCAGATTTTCACCTCAAAAATTGCTTTGAGTCCGATATTTGGCTGGCACTGTAAGTATACGGTGTGTGTTTTGTTTACACTGGCCAACACTAGTTGTATAACCATAGATTGAAAGGTAAGGGATTTGAAACGACCGCTTCTATGTGTAGACGCAGTGTTAGAATTGACTGTATGATCAAATGTCATTTGTGCCTGGTCATACTGAGCGGAAACATGCTGGAATGCATGGTCATTCTAATTAAACGTCCGGTCAATGACTGATGGCAGTGAGTAATTTCTAACACTGTAAACGGTTGAAACACTCCATGGTTATGATTTAGCGATTGCGCAGTTAGCTCTGCAGTAGACGCTAGCTATTGGCAGCTGCAAGCTTGCACTGTTTCGTGGTTTACCGTGCATGAGGCTAGCCACTATCCACTAGCAATCACTTAGAGAAGTAAGTTTACATCACTGACAAGCTCTAAGTCCGTTGTCTTTACTCTTGAATTACTCCATGTCAACTTTTCTCTCTCCCTGCTGTGAAGCCAAAACAGTGAAGGACATTGCGGTTATTGTGTTATATAAGCTGTACTGTTCATAAACGTTTGCATGTATTGTCCTTCAAACTGGCTTAGTATACTTTTAGACACACCACGGGCCTTGACCTCCCACGAATTCATAGAAAGGGCTATTCCTTCTTGTATAGTATTTTATTGTCAACCTTTTAGAGCTATACTTTTTAACATCAGTTTTTCACCATTTCTATGTACAGCACATTGTGTGGCAGTCAAGACAGGTATTGAGGATGCTGACTATAAATACCGTATATGCTCGATCAGAGGCCGCACTCAAATAGTAGCCTCCCTTGCTAGCAAAATGAAACATTTAGTAGCCGCTCTCAAATAGTAGCCTCAGTGAACTTTGACTCTAGCATTTCTGCACGTGGCAGCCAAAAAAAAATTATTACTAGCAGCTAGCTACATGTACGTAGCTACAAGTAGCAGCTTGTTAGTGCTTCACAAAGACTTTCTCATGACAGAGTTCAAGTTTATGCAGCAGGTGAAAACAACTTTTGAGGACAAACTAAATTATCTGGAGTGAACAGTGGCCTCTCTTGAATTGTAGCCTCCTCTTCCAGCAAAATGAAACATTTAGTATCCGCGGCTCCTGATTAAGCATATACGGTATAATCCTTTGTAGTTTTAGCCACACCCTATAACGCGGAGTGTTTCACGTAAACATTTTCGTGTCTAATCCCTTCTACATGTATCTATATCTATGGTATAACATACTACTGCTCTGTACTACATGTACAGTCGGGTCACTCCCCTCTCTGGGCAGCCAGTTGCAATGGTCACCTGAAGTGTGTGGAGCTTCTAATCAATGCTGGAGTCAATGTTGATATACAAGAAGAGGTGAGTGTATCTAGCTGTACACAACTCTTAATTATTCATACCACTGCTTTCAAAGGCTTATGCAGACATTTCCTCTAGAGGGAGCGTTGTGTTCTATGTTATTAAAATATAAATGTAAGCAGTAAGACTGTTTTGCAAAATCTCACCTTTGGCCGAATGAGTGGCTCCCTCCGGGAGGAAATGTCTGCATAAACTACCTACTACACTAAGAATAGTCCAATTCATTTAAGAGCCTGGAATTTCCGAACGCCCACTAATTATTACTTCCGGTATACTTGCAACGGAGCATTAACTAGTACGTGAAGTGTATTTGCTCAAACCACGCATGCTCATCCCAAACATGCTGTGAATGCTCCTTGTATATAATAATGTGTATATTCACTCTAATACAGGACAACGTGACAGCTCTCCTCATAGCCAGTTACAGTGGACATGATGAGGTGGTGAGGGTCCTCTTAGCAGCCAAGGCTACAGTCAACACTCAAAACAAGGTCAGTTACAGTAATTGATTTCAGTGCCAATGAATACTTCTGAGTGACGCACCTTTTAGAACCCAAAACATTCGGACCAATGCGTTTAAAATAGTCATGGTGGCGCTTATATGGTTTGTTTCTCATGCAGCTAAGATGCGCGTATTAGCGTAGGCCAATAACTTAAGGATTGCCTTGGCTAATAAGCGCCACATGTAATTCAGATTTTCACCTCAAAAATTGCTTTGAGTCCGACTGGCACTGTAAGTATACGGTGTGTGTTTTGTTTACACTGGCCAACACTAGTTGTATAACCATAGATTGAAAGGTAAGAGATTTGAAACGACCGCTTCTATGTGTAGACGCAGTGTTAGAATTGACTGTATGATCAAATGTCATTTGTGCCTGGTCATACTGAGCGGAAACATGCTGAAATGCATGGTCATTCTAATTAAACGTCCGGTCAATGACTGATGGCAGTGAGTAATTTCTAACACTGTAAACGGTTGAAACACTCCACGGTTATGATTTAGCGATCGCGCAGTTAGCTCTGCAGTAGAACGCTAGCTATTGGCAGCTGCAACCTTGCACTGTTTCGTGGTTTACCGTGCATGAGGCTAGCCACTCTCCACTAGCAATCACTTAGAGAAGTAAGTTTAATCACTGACAAGCTCTAAGTCCTGACGAGATTTGACTGGTATACGGTGTGTGTTTTGTTTACACTGGCCAACACTAGTTGTATAACCATAGATTGAAAAGGTAAGGGATATGTATATATCATATAGTTGTATGAGGCTGTATTTAGCCACTATCCACTAGCAATCACTTAGAGAAGTAAGTTCACATCACTGACAAGCTCTAAGTCCGTTGTCTTTACTCTTGAATTACTCCATGTCAACTTTTCTCTCTCCCTGCTGTGAAGCTGTTGCTTAACTTGGTTATTATGTATCTAAATGATATAGAATGGTCATGCTATAGATAAGCTGTACTGTTCATAAACGTTTGCACGTATTGTCCTTCAAACTGGCTTAATTAGTATACTTTTAGACACACCACGGGCCTTAACCTTCCACGACTTCATAGAAAGGTCTTGTATAGTATTTTATTGTCGACCTTTTAGAGCTATACTTTTTAACATTAGTTTCACCATTTCTATTGTATGGCAGTCAAGACAGGTAAATATAACCCTTTGTTGTTTTAGCCACACCCTATAACGCGGAGTGTTTTACGTAAACATTTTCGTTTCTAATCCCTCTTATTGTTCTATATCTATGGTATAACATACTACTGCTCATGTACTACATGTACAGTTGGGTCAGTCCCCTCTCTGGGCAGCCAGTATCGATGGTCACCTAAAATGTGTGGAACTTCTAATTGATGCTGGAGCCAATGTTGATATGCAAGAAGAGGTGAGATGATCCAACGTGAATCTCTTTTTCCTAATTCAATTAAGCTAATTACTCCCATAAATGGTGGTGACGTCATACCACTTTTAGTAAGAAAAGTGCAAAAAGCGACCATGAAGGATCAATCTTCAAAAACAAGGCTAGATGAACAACTCATTGCTAACTACTAGTATCAAGGGCCTATGAAGAGAAGAGGGCATGCAACTACAATCTATCCTATTACAAATGGGCGGGGGTTTATGTCTAAAAATAGTATTGCACGTGACTTTATACTCTTTATTCTCTAGTGGGCGGTGGCTAAATCATAGCTAAAATAGCATATCCTGCTGGCTCATCAATAATATGACGCATACACAGTATACGTTGTGAGTTGCATGCCCTCTTCTCTTCATATGCCCTTGCTAGTATCATAACATTTAATGGGACCGAAGAGTAGGAATTTTTGTATTTTTGAGATACACAACATAGCGTGGCTCTAGGGTGAGCTAAAGAAGCCAGCATAGCTAAAACAATTTTTAACTTCCCACTAAAGGAACATAATCATGACAACATACTCTATATCTTTTGTGGGCCTAAACAGCTACTCTTACAAAAAAAACTTGTTTAAGCCGGCCACGTTAAGATATTGTATAATAGTTCCAGCAGCTAGCTAGCCAAGCACATTCACTCTTGACGTCACATGCACTGATAAATTTAATTAACATAATCTACACAATCTTGGGTAGTGAATAAAATTAGCCTCGGTCCCAGACCGAGTTCTCTCTAAATTAACGCTAGGTCGACAACTGGGCCTGGTATCTATTGCCAAAGTTATAGTGCAAATGCACAACTGAGTTCCCCAGAATCTCGGGAATTCGTTCTACGTCAGTTTGTAAAATTATACCGTGAACTAGTTTGTGCACATTACAGATCACCAGGACATGGCGAGGAGGAAACTCTATGACTGGACGAATGTTTTAGAAACTGTAGCATGGCGAATAGTATATGTGTAGCTAGCTCAATCCTCACAACAATTAGTGTAGTTTATAGATCTACAGTATACACTTTCGTTTCGGCCAGTTGTTTTGCATAAAGATAAATCATTAGCACGGTGGACTAATAGTAGGGTTGGGTTGAAAGAGCAAAAAGTCCCCGGGCCTCTGCGATGATTCGGAACAATAAAAACTGCAGTACCTAAATAAATACACATGATCCTTGCCAGAACGCAATAGTTAGATCGCAAAGGGTCAACATTTCTGCTCATTCGCAAAGGCCCGCAAAATATTCTAGTAATTATGGTAAACAGGTCGATATACGTTGTATCTGTATTTTACAGTTCCATCTATGGAGTAATTAATAAAGCATGCTTATCAAATGCATGCGCGTACGTAGGTTAGGGTTAGTAGGCCAATAACTGTAAGGCAATTGCCTTATAAGCGTTGACAAGAGTTCATTAGGAAGAGTACGCAACTCTAATAGACTGTACACAAAAAACATTCCTCCAGACCTACGTCACAGATACTAGCTGTTGTATATAAACCGCAACTAGCAGGAAGGCAAAATCAGTAACTATATTCATTGCCTTTTCCTAACTGGCAGTTGTAAATGAATAACATTAGTAATAATTATCACAATCATATCACAATGTGTTTACACTGGCAAACACTTATAAACATACTGCTCATGTACAGTCTGGTCAGTCCCCTCTCTGGACAGCCAGTTTCGATGGTCACCTGAAGTGTGTGGAACTTCTAATCGATGCTGGAGCCAATGTTGATATGCAAAAAGAGGTGAGTGCATGTATCTAGCTGTACACATCTCAGAGATTAGCTAGTCACAGAGTTTCCTCTGTCATGTCCTGGTTGTGTGTCGTGACGCGTATCAACCTAAAACGTGGTCTATGAGCTAGTGTTTGTGTGTGTTCACCTTCTCATCTCTCCTCACTTGAATCTGTACAGGATGGAACCACTGCCCTATATGTAGCTGCTCAGAATGGTCACTTGAGGGTAGTTGAAGTGTTGATTGCAGCTATGGCTCAGGTTGACATTCAACAGAAGGTGAGGTTTAATTGCTCATAATTAGTATAATTAATACTGTGGCTAAGAGTGTAATAATAGCACGAGTAACAAGCAATGGCAAGGATACTAATTACATGAGGCGTAGCCAAGTCCTATTAACCTTGCCAGTGTATTCGAAAACAACCCGTTGTCAAATACAGCGTGCAATTAACAGCGTGCAATTACTTGACGGGTAATTTCACGCTGTCAATGACGACGTGCAATTACTGGACCGGATGTGATACGGGATTAATTGCTGTACACTCTCCAGTTGCTAATAGCACATCATACAATTATAATACCTAATAAGCTTTTAGCTCTGCTTTTAAGACTCATAATCCTTACCTATCATTCACAGTGCGCTTCTATGTGATTGCATATCTGTATGTGCATGGTTTGACAATAGCAGGGTTCTGCCTACAGTGGTCGTTTAGGTAAGCTGCGACCACCACTTAGCCTTTCCGACCACTGCTTTACATTCTACAAGTACTGGCTAGTCCAGTTTAGCTGCTAGTACAGTCTTCGCTTGGTAACCCTTCGCTTACCAGTTTTACTGTCTTGATGTGCCTTATATAGAGCTAACTATTAATTGAACTCTACTGCGCATGACCAGAACAATTAATTGAAGCTGCATGGCTTTGTTGAGTTCGAGGAGTACTATACTGCAGCTAGTTAGCTAGCTATACTGTAACTCTGACTTAAAACAGGGAGTTGGACCACCTGCTAAGGGAAAGACAAGCTAGAGAGTGAGCAACTGGGTGCAGTTAATACTTCCAAGTACTGATTATGACCCTGTGATGAAGAAATCTTAGTATAGCACCATACTGTACTGATGCAAGTACAACAATGTACATATATAATTATTTCAGCTGTATATACTTACATGGCTTACAACACATGCATGTTCAAATTTGTGTCCCCCTCCCCGTACACACCCCCTGCATGGGCGAATTTTCCCCCATCATTTTTAACCACCTCTCAAAATTCCTGGGCAGAACCCGGCAATAGTACGGTGTGATAAAGATCTGTTATGGCCTTTGAGTAGTACTTCTTTTGCCTGCATTTTGACTAGTATACAATTGCATAAAGATGACAATAAACAGTCGACTTGTCTTGCTAACTGTAATTGTGAGCTGGTGTTTGGCGTAGAATAACTTGTCCACGGAGTGTTGCTACTCTACTTAGTAGTAGCTCTAGCTGCACTAGAACGCTGTAGCTGCAGCCATTTATATTAGACTTGGACTTTTGGCATTGATCGTTTTTAATAAGAATTATAGTCGATCATTACCCACTCTTTGAGTTTCCTTGTGTTTCTAGATTTTGCCTTTGCTGCATCAAAATTAAAAATCTTCATCATGATCATTATAATGATAGCTAACATTATATGTTATGTAGCTCTTTGACACCTCCACCGAGGCATCAACACTCACGGTGCTTTCATTGTCCAAGCTCGGTCCCTGGTAGAATTCTTTCTAAAATAACGCTAGGTCGGCAACTGGGCCTAGTATCTATTGCCAAGGTGATAGTGAAAATGCGCAACTGAGTTCCCCAGAATCTGGGGAATTCGTTTTACGCTAGTTTGTAACATTTTACCGATCACCGGGACATGGTGAGGAGGAAACTCTATGACTGGACGATTGTTTTAGAAACTGTAGCATTGCGAGTAGTGTATGTATTATCGAGTACATGTACATGAGACGAGGACTTCTATGCTATCCAGGAAGAAAGCTTGAGTAAACTATATTAAGTAGATCCTTTTCAATTCTAGCTCTAAAAGTCTTTCAAGCCATTGACGTCACTGTTTCCATATTTATGCTGTTGCTAGGTTAGTATCCAAGGTCAATAAGTCATACGCTATATGTCGGTTGATGACCACACCCTTAGGTATATTTCCGTTGTTTAGGGGTGCTCAACTCATGCCCGAGGCGCACTTTGGTTATACGTATTTGACCTATACTTATTCACTTGTCTCTGTACAGGATGGGGGCACAGCATTGCACGTAGCCTGTCAGAATGGTCATTGTGAAGTGGTGGAGTGCTTAGTGGAGAGAGCCCACTGTGACACCAGTGAGTTTCTATGTACATGTATGTACATAATTATATTATGCCTCGGTCTGCATGCAGCAATGCAAAAATGGTCATCATGATATAATGTTTGTTATTGTCAAGGGCATATGAAGAGAAGAGGGCATGCAACTCAAATGTATACTGTGTATGCGTCAGCAGGTTATGCTCTATTTAGCCAACTGCCCACTAGTGAACAGAGTAAAAACAAGAGTATAAAGTGCGTGCACGTGCAATAAATTCTTCACTATTCTTAGACATAAACTATTTATAATACGATAGATTGTTGTTGCACGCCCTTGCTATTGCTAATAGCCTGCATGTAGTTTTATGTTATACCTCCACCGAGGCGTCAGTACCTGCTGTGCTTTCATTCTGATAGTGCCGCTTACACTACTTCAACCCCCCTCTCCATAGACATAATTATAGCAACTATATAGCTTTGACAACATTAATGTAACCATAGGGCCAAGTGCCGTTTCCTAGTTACATGCAACAACCGCTATAATTAGTCATGTGCTCGTACTGGCCTCATAATTAATATATCAGACAGTACAGTTAAGTAGAATGATTGTGAAATAAGCAAGAGTCAGCCTCATTGCATTATTTGCGTCCATATGAACTGTTTATACTGTTTTTACTCTGTGGAATCAATTTTTGTCTTATTCCAGTTGTAAAAAGTAATGATGGCACGACTCCCCTCCACACTGCTTGCTACGGTGGACACAAAGATGTGGTACAGTACATGGTGGAGAGAGCCCACTGTGACATCAGTGAGTGTGATGACCCAGTTAGTAATAGCGTATTATAGTCACATGACTGGCTTGTATAACGCTTTACATGCAAATAAGATACACATTTTTAGGCCGTAGCCACAGCAACAGTGGAGTGTAATTATTTATGAGCTTGTTATGTTATCACTGACCTAATGTGCAGGTGTAACTGATGCTAGAGGTAGGACTCCACTTGACTGGGCAATGCAGTGGGGTCACACTGAAACCATCGAATATCTTCAGTCTCTTGGGGCACCATCTGGTGCTCCCAGTCAGAGCACTGACCCTCCAGTCGGCCAGCAGCCTCAAGGTACGTATACAGTTAGTGGTATAGAACAGGCAGTGCCGTAGTGTATGCTACATGAGTGCATGAATAACAATCATAAATGCATGCACTGTGTTTATTGTATATCACTCTTCTGCTTGGTTTCTTTATTATGTCACATGACTTATCCTATTTCTGCATACATGATCAGTATACTATGATGTGCAGTACTGTTTTTACTCTGTGCAGGGTTGTTGAACAAGCTACAATCACCCGCTATTCAACGGTCAGAGCGCATATCCCGAACAGTAAACGTGATTAATACTCTACACAAGCTTATGGGCATCACTCGTAAAAAAGCTAAACAATTGTTTTCTCGGAGAAGCAAAGAAAGTAAGTTATGTACATGACTGTTTGCATGTATTATGTACTTTGATGTGTGGTGCTCCACGCGTGCTTGACTGCAAGAACATTTACTAGTTAGAAAAGGTAACACTGTATGTTCAGTTAGGGTACTGTTATAATATCAACACAGAAAAGGAGTATCTCAAAAACAAGAGTGATCAAATCCTGGCCGAGCGCGAAGGGCTGCCTCTAGGGAGTAAGGAACTGTACGTGTCATATAATTATGATATGAACCCAACTTATAGGTTATCAAGATGTTATATTGTCTCCTCATCTACCAACTGGAGGCATGAGTCAACCGCAAGAATCCAAACACAGTTTTGGTGAATATATAATAATTATTACCGTATATATAGCACAACATTTTCGAGGCACTTATTTTTTGTGGAATGGCACATTGAATTAATTTCGTGGGTTGACTACTTACCGGAAGCATTCCCAAGCTACGCTTTTAATCTTTGCACGTTATAGCAGATAATTCTAAAAGAACAATCAGGGGTTGAGGGGGAAGGTTTACGCACGCCGTAAAATGTTTGGCTACTCCCACATGTGTTGACCACACCACCTGTTACATGCTAGTGCATTACAGTAGATCTAGTTACATATTGCACATCATAGACAGTACTAATGTGATGATATCATTATTATACAAACGTTTTGGGGGGGAAGGTTCAACCCAGCCCCCCCCCCCCCACTAGATGAAACCCTGACAATGTGCGTGTGGAATTTGCTAATCCACGAAAACAGCGAAATAGCCCCTCGAAAATTGTGCACTACAGTAGAACCTCGCTAATCCGAAGAGCCGGATATATGACATTTCTAAATACATGATGTTTCCGTACAGATATCATTAAGTGATTATGAATATCATAAACGAAGATATATTGATAATACTGTGGCCAGAAGGGAAGCTGCTAGCTACAAAAGTATTTTATCTCAACTTTCTCTCCAATAAATAAAAACAGAAACCGCTAAAATTACCCGTATATAAATGTATGTGAGGTATTGCTTTTCCAATAAAAAGTGCTTTTTGTGTACTCTATTTGGCCTCTCCTCTGCTCAGATCTCCCTGGTGTTGAAGCTGTAGCCCACACTCACGTGATTGTCACCAACTCGTCCCAAACCTTCGTCTGGGATGGCCATGGGTTCAAACTCCACATACCCCAGGACTCCTTGCCAGCTGGTGTTGACCAGTGTCAACTGGACATCATGGCCAGTGTAGCTGGAGAGTATCAGTTTCCTGACAATCTCCAGTTGGTCAGCGGTGTCTACTGGTTGCGTCCTCATCCCCCGGGTTCATTCCAGCAGCTGCTAACAGTCGAAATACAGCACTGTGCCAAGATGACTGGCTCCACTAAGCTCTCATTTGTAAGAGCACTTTGCTCCCAGGAGAGTCTGCCGTACACATTCAAGCAGCTCAAAAGACGTGGCTCGTTCGCTGATCAGACATCGTACGGTTCACTGGAGCTGTCTCACTTCAGTGGACTGGCGGTGACTGGAGAGGATGTGGACAGAGAGTACACTGCCAGCCTCTACTACCTTGGGTCAGAGCTGCATAGCAGGGAAATACATTTTGTTGTCAGCTGGAATGATGAGATTCATAGAACAGTAAGCGCAGTACTATACATTTTCACCACATCATTGTTGTCCGTACAGCGTGTGAGTGAGGAGTACTCCTCTAAAGAAGCCATTCTCGGAGTGGATCATATCGTTGAGTTTGAGGAGGACAGAATAACACTGGATATTCCTATGACTGGTGCTGAAGTCAGTGGAGGGTGGAGAATAACGCCAATGTTCCATCCTACCGTGAGCAAATCTTAAGTGATTGGCTGTTCATGTAAAGTACGTCATCTTTATATAGGTCACCAAGAAGCATGTTGATCAGTTCAAGCCTGGACAGAGAATTCCGCACTGCCACTTAAATGCTGAGCTGACAATCAACGATGAGATGTCTCCTGCCAAGCTACTCCACCAAGTCAAGCTAGTGGGTGCAAAGTTTCCCTACAACATCGTCACTCTTAACCTGGTCCTCCAACGAAGTCTTTCAGGTCAGAGCACACCATGATTAATGTGTCACGCTTTCAGTATAGTGTATACCGTATATTCTTGATCAGGAGCCGCGGCTACTAAATGTTTCATTTTGCTGGAAGAGGAGGCTACAATTCAAGAGAGGCCACTGTTCAAGAACGGCGTTTATTAGCTCCAGATAATTTAATTTGTCATCAAAAGTTGTTTTCACCTGCATAAACTTGAACTCTGCCATGAGAAAGTCTTTGTGAAGCACTAACAAGCTGCTATACTTGTAGCTACTGTAAGATCTCGATTTAAAGCAACACATTTTAATAATTACGAAGCCAGAGGTCGCTTCTTTTGGAGGTTGAAAAATTATATTGAAACCCTGGTGTCGCATATTTAGAGGGTCGCATCTAATTGTACAGAGTGTACTTGCCTCGATTTTGGGCCTCTTAAAAACACTGATTTTCCAGTGGGCTACAATTGAGGCTAGGGAGTTTATTTAGAATTTAGAACGCGACATTCAAAAAATAATTGTCAACGCAGCTGTCGCTACTTTTAGAGGTCAGAAAATTGCTGAAGCTCCTAGGTGTCGCATATTTATTGGGTCGCCTTAAATCGAGATCTTACGGTACGTACATGTAGCTAGCTGCTAGTAATATATTTTTTTGGCTGCCACGTGCAGAAATGCTAGAGTCAAACTTCACTGAGGCTACTATTTGGGAGCGGCTACTAAATGTTTTATTTTGCTAGCAAGGGAGGCTACTATTTGAGTGCGGCCTTTATACAAGAGCGGCCTCTGATCGAGCATATACGTTTCTCTGTCGATTGTATTAATGCCTCGGGTGTACATTGCGCAGTGAGGTATACGGTGGTGTGTGTGTGTGTGTGTGTCTATGTAGAGTGTTAACAGTTGCTCAATGATAAATGAAGTGCAAGTAAGAGTTTCACGTTTTCTTGGATGGATTTGTAAAATAATACTTCGTTCTCGAGTTGTATAAGACCTATAGGTTTGCTTACTTGGATTGCCATTTCAGAACAGATTACGTGTAGCAAAATTTGTCCATAGTGTTGCTACTCTACTTAGTAGTATAGCTCTGCACTAGAACGTTGGCTGCATGCAGCCATTAATTACAATTATGAACTTGAACTTTTCGCATCCGTCGATCAATTCCCACTTTTTTATGTAAAAGTTCAGCTTTGTGCTTGGTGCCTCCACCAAGGCATCAGCATCATAATAAAAGCACCTGATGCCTCGGTGCAGGAAACGATCGATCATGATTGTTTCTAAAACGGATCCCAAAGTCCACAAAAATTAATGGATGCATGAAACAGCTACTGAGTGCTTACTAAGTAGAGAAGCAACACTCCAACAAGTTGGACAAGTTTTGTTACACACTCTTTTGAAGCGTATACTGATTCCTCTGTAGAGGTAACAAACATGAACTTTTAAAATTTACATTGGTGCAAAAAGTGAGAAATGATCGACCATGATCGTTGTTAAAACGGATGCCAAAAGTTCAAAGTCCACAAATTAATGGATGTATGGATGTATGAAAGTGCTAGTGCAGAGCTGCATGATTACAAAGTAGAGAAGCAACACTCCAACAAGTTGGACACGTTTTGTTACGCACTCTTCTGAAGCATTCAAAGTAAGCAAAACTAGGCATAACTCGAGTATTTTGCAAATCCACAAATTTCTATCCAAGAAAACGTGACTAGAAGCCTGTAGAAACTCTTACTTGCACTTCTGAATCATTGATCCTTGAGCATTTCCTGCTCCTGTGTCATCAGTAATCAGTACTATTTTGCCAGAAACCGCACATGCCCATGCATAGATTTATAGCAACACGTATACGTCACCACTAATCGATCTCAT